>NW_022884574.1:0-13693 GCF_011952205.1 Bombus bifarius | reverse complement strand
TTTTTCGTCAAAATAAACGAAATCTTCGCGATTTGCGAGATATTTTGCTTGTTTCGACGCTTAAATGGTTGTGCATTGCATTAGCACTGTGAAATGGAGTTCAACGAGCGCTTAAACGTCGAAATATCTCCAACGGGAAGGTAATGACGGCTATTTTTCGTCAAAATAAACGAAATCTTCGCGATTTGCGAGATATTTTGCTGGTTTCGACTCTTAAATGGTTGTGCATTGCATTAGCACTGTGAGATGGAGTTCATCGAGCGCTTAAACGTCGAAATATCTCCAACGGGAAGGAAATGACGGCTATTTTTCGTCAAAATCGACGAAATCATCGCGGCTTGCGAGCTATTTTGCTTGATTCGAAGCTTAAACGGTAGTGCATTACATTTGCAGTGTAAAACGGAGTGAAATGAGCGCTTAAACGTCGAAATAACTCCAACGGGAAGGAAATGACGGCTATTTCTCGTCAAAATCGACGAAATCTTCGCGATTAGCGAGATATTTTGCTTGTTTCGACGCTTAAATGGCTGTGCATTGCATTAGCACTGTGAAATGGAGATCAGCGAGCGCTTAAACGTCGAAATATCTCCAACGGGAAGGAAATGACGGCTATTTTTCGTCAAAGTCGACGAAATCTTCGCGATTAGCGAGATATTTTGCTTGTTTCGACGCTTAAATGGTTGTGCATTGCATTAGCACTGTGAAATGGAGTTCAACGAGCGCTCAAACGTCGAAATATCTCCAACGGGAAGGAAATGACGGCTATTTTTCGTCAAAATAAACGAAATCTTCGCGATTTGCGAACTATTTTGCTTGTTTCGACGCTTAAACGGTAGTGCAGTACATTTGCAGTGCAAAACGGAGTGAAATGAGCGCTTAAACGTCGAAATATCTCCAACGGGAAGGAAATGACGGCTATTTTTCGTCAAAATCGACGAAATCATCGCGGTTTGCGAGCTATTTTGCTTGTTTCGACGCATAAACGGTAGTGCATTACATTTGCAGTGCAAAACGGAGTGAAACGAGCGCTTAAACGTCGAAATATCTCCAACGGGAAGGAAATGACGGCTATTTTACGTCAAAATCGACGAAATCATCGCGGTTTGCGAGCTATTTTGCTTGTTTCGAGGCTTGAACGGTAGTGCATTACATTTGCAGAGTAAAACGGGGTGAAATGAACGCTTAAACGTCGAAATATCTCCAACGGGAAGGAAATGACGGCTATTTTTCGTCCAAATAAACGAAATCTTCGCGATTTGCGAGATAACGGTTTGTTTCGACGCTTAATGGTGGTGCATTGCATTAGCACAGGAATGGAGTTCAACGAGCGTTTAAAACGTCGAAATATCTCCAACGGAAGGAAATGACGGCTATTTTTTCGTCAAAACCTGATGAAATCATCGCGGGTTTGCGAGCTATTTTGCTTGTTTCTGACGCTAAACGGTAGTGCGTTAGCAGCATTTGCAGTGCAAAAACGGAGTGAAACGAGCGCTTAAACGTCGAAATATCTCCAACGGGAAGGAAATGACGGCTATTTTTCGTCAAAACAACGAAATCTTCGCGATTTGCGAGAGCTATTTTGCTTGTTTCTGACGCTTAAACGGTAGTGCATTACATTTGGAGAAAACGGAGTGAAACGAGCACCCTTAAACGTCGAAATATCTCCAACGGAAGGAAATGACGGTTATTTATCGTCCAAAAAATCGAAATTTTCGCGATTTGCGAGATATTTTGCTTGTTTCGACGCTTAAATGGTTGTGCATTGCATTAGCACTGTGAAATGGAGTTCAACGAGCGCTTAAACGTCGAAATATCTCCAACGGAAGGAAGTTACGGCCATTTATCGTCCAAAAAATCGAAATTTTCGCGATTTGCGAGATATTTTGCTTGTTTCGACGCTTAAACGGTAGTGCAGTACATTTGCAGTGCAAAACGGAAAGCGAAATGAGCGCCAAACGTCGAAATATCTCCAACGGAAGGAACATCGGCTGGCTGTCGTCAAAATCGACGAAATCTTCGCGATTTGCGAGATATTTTGATTGTTTCGATGCTTAAATGGTTGTGCATTGCATTAGCACTGTGAAATGGAGTTCAACGAGCACTTAAACGTCGAAATATCTCCAACGGGAAGGAAATGACGGCTATTTTTCGTCAAAATCGACGAAATCTTCGCGATTTGCGAGATATTTTGATTGTTTCGACGCTTTAATGGCTGTGCATTGCATTAGCACTGTGAAATGGAGTTCAACGAGTGCTTAAACGTCGAAATATCTCCAACGGGAAGGAAATGACGGCTAGATTTCACTAAAATCGATGAAATCTTCGCGATTTGCGAGCTATTTTGATTGTTTCGACGCTTAAACGGTAGTGCATTACATTAGCACTGTGAAATGGAGCTCAGCGAGCGCTTAAACGTCGAAATATCTCCAACGGGAAGGAAATGACGGCTATTTTTCGTCAATATCGACGAAATCTTCGCGATTTGCGAGATATTCTGCTTGTTTCGACGCTTAAATGGTTGTGCATTGCATTAGCACTGTCAAATGGAGTTCAACGAGCGCTTAAACGTCGAAATATCTCCAACGGGAAGGAAATGGCGGCTATTTTTCGTCAAAATCGACGAAATCTTCGCGATATGCGAGATATTTTGATTGTTTCGACGCATAAATGGTTGTGCATTGCATTAGCACTGTGAAATGGAGTTCAACGAGCGTTTAAACGTCGAAATATCTCCAACGGGAAGGAAGTTACGGCCATTTTTCGTCCAAAAAATCGAAATCTTCGCGATTTGCGAGATATTTTGCTTGTTTCGACGCTTAAATGGTTGTGCATTGCATTAGCACTGTGAAATGGAGTTCAACGAGCGCTGAAACGTCGAAATATCTCCAACGGGGAGGAAATGACGGCTATTTTTCGTCAAAATAAACGAAATTTTCGCGATTTGCGAGATATTTTGCTTGCTTCGACGCTTAAATGGTTGTGCATTGCATTAGCACTGTGAAATGGAGTTCAACGAGCGCTTAAACGTCGAAATATCTCCAACGGGAAGGAAATGACGGCTATTTTTCGTCAAAATAAACGAAATCTTCGCGATTTGCGAGATATTTTGCTTGTTTCGACTCTTAAATGGTTGTGCATTGCATTATCACTGTGAAATGGAGTTCATCGAGCGCTTAAACGTCGAAATATCTCCAACGGGAAGGAAAGGACGGCTATTTTTCGTCAAAATAAACGAAGTCTTCGCGATTTGCGAGATATTTTGCTTGTTTCGACTCTTAAATGGTTGTGCATTGCATTATCACTGTGAAATGGAGTTCATCGAGCGCTTAAACGTCGAAATATCTCCAACGGGAAGGAAAGGACGGCTATTTTTCGTCAAAATAAACGAAATCTTCGCGATTTGCGAGATATTTTGCTTGTTTCGACTCTTAAATGGTTGTGCATTGCATTAGCACTGTGAAATGGAGTTCATCGAGCGCTTAAACGTCGAAATATCTCCAGCGGGAAGGAAATGACGGCTATTTTTCGTCAAAATAAACGAAATCTTCGCGATTTGCGAGATATTTTGCTTGTTTCGACACTTAAATGGCTGTGCATTGCATTAGCACTGTGAAATGGAGTTCAACGAGCGCTTAAACGTCGAAATATCTCCAACGGGAAGGAAATGACGGCTATTTTTCGTCAAAATAAACGAAATCTTCGTGATTTGCGAGATATTTTGCTTGTTTCGACGCTTAAATGGTTGTGCATTGCATTAGCACTGTGAAATGGAGTTCAACGAGCGCTTATACGTCGAAATATCTCCAACGGGAAGGAAATGACGGCTATTTTTCGTCAAAATAAACGAAGTCTTCGCGATTTGCGAGATATTTTGCTTGCTTCGACTCTTAAATGGTTGTGCATTGCATTATCACTGTGAAATGGAGTTCATCGAGCGCTTACACGTCGAAATATCTCCAACAGGAAGGAAATGACGGCTATTTTTCGTCAAAATAAACGAAATCTTCGCGTTTTGCGAGATATTTTGCTCGTTTCGACGCTTAAATGGTTGTGCATTGCATTAGCACTGTGAAATGGAGTTCAACGAGCGCTCAAACGTCGAAATATCTCCAACGGGAAGGAAATGACGGCTATTTTTCGTCAAAATAAACGAAATCTTCGCGATTTGCGAGCTATTTTGCTTGTCTCGACGCTTAAACGGTAGTGCATTACATTTGCAGTGTAAAACGGAGTGAAATGAACGCTTAAACGTCGAAATATCTCCAACGGGAAGGAAATGACGGCTATTTTTCGTCCAAATAAACGAAATCTTCGCGATTTGCGAGATAATTTGCTTGTTTCGACTCTTAAATGGTTGTGCATTGCATTATCACTGTGAAATGGAGTTCATCGAGCGCTTAAACGTCGAAATATCTCCAACGGGAAGGAAAGGACGGCTATTTTTCGTCAAAATGAACGAAGTCTTCGCGATTTGCGAGATATTTTGCTTGTTTCGACTCTTAAATGGTTGTGCATTGCATTATCACTGTGAAATGAAGTTCAACGAGCGCTTAAACGTCGAAATATCTCCAACGGGAAGGAAATGACGGCTATTTTTCGTCAAAATAAACGAAATCTTCGCGATTTGCGAGATATTTTGCTTGTTTCGACGCTTAAATAGTAGTGCATTGCATTAGCACTGTGAAATGGAGTTCAACGAGTGCTTCGCCGTCGAAATATCTCCAACGGGAAGGAAACGACGGCTATTTTTCGTCAAAATAAAAGAAATCTTCGCGATTTGCGAGATATTTTGCTTCTTTCATAGCTTAATTGGTGGTGCGTTGCATTAGCACTGTGAAATGGAGTTCAACGAGCGCTTAAACGTCGAAATATATCCAACGGGAAGGAAACGACGGCAATTTTTCGCCAAAATAAACGAAATATTCGCGATTTTCGAGATATTTTGCTTCTTTCATAGCTTAAATGGTGGTGAATTGCATTAGCACTGTGAAATGAAGTTCAACGAGCGCTTAAACGTCGAAATATCTCCAACGGGAAGGAAATGACGGCTATTTTTCGTCAAAATAAACGAAGTCTTCGTGATTTGCGAGATATTTTGCTTGTTTCGACTCTCAAATGGTTGTGCATTGCATTATCACTGTGAAATGGAGTTCATCGAGCGCTTAAACGTCGAAATATCTCCAACGGGAAGGAAATGACGGCTATTTTTCGTCAAAATAAACGAAATCATCGCGGTTTGCGAGATACTTTGCTTGTTTCGACGCTTAAATGGTTGTGCATTGCATTATCACTGTGAAATGAAGTTCAACGAGCGCTTAAACGTCGAAATATCTCCAACGGGAAGGAAATGACGGATATTTTTCGTCAAAATAAACGAAATCTTCGCGATTTGCGAGATATTTTGCTTGTTTCGACTCTTAAATGGTTGTGCATTGCATTAGCACTGTGAAATGGAGTTCATCGAGCGCTTAAACGTCGAAATATCTCCAACGGGAAGGAAATGACGGATATTTTTCGTCAAAATAAACGAAATCTTCGCGATTTGCGAGATATTTTGCTTGCTTCGACGCTTAAATGGTTGTGCATTGCATTAGCACTGTGAAATGGAGTTCAACGAGCGCTTAAACGTCGAAATATCTACAAAGGGAAGGAAATGATGGCTATTTTTCGTCAAAATCGACGAAATCATCGCGGTTTGCGAGCTATTTTGCTTGTTTAGACGCTTAAACGGTAGTGCATTACATTTGCAGTGCAAAACGGTGTGAAACGAGCGCTTAAACCTCGAAATATCTCCAACGGGAAGGAAATGACGGCTATTTTTCGTCAAAATAAACGAAATCTTCGAGATTTGCGAGATATTTTGCTTGTTTCGACGCTTAAATAGTTGTGCATTGCATTAGCACTGTGAAATGGAGTTCAACGAGCGCTTATACGTCGAAATATCTCCAATGGGAAGGAAATGACGGCTATTTTTCATCAAAATAAACGAAATCCTCGCGATTTGCGAGATATTTTGCTTGTTTCGACGCTTAAATAGTAGTGCATTGCATTAGCACTCTGAAATGGAGTTCAACGAGTGCTTAAACGCCGAAATATCTCCAACGGGAAGGAAACGACGGCCATTTTTCGTCAAAATAAAAGAAATATTCGCGCTTTACGAGATATTTTGCTTCTTTCATAGCTTAATTGGTGGTGCATTGCATTAGCACTGTGAAATGGAGTTCAACGAGCGCTTAAACGTCGAAATATCTCCAACGGGAAGGAAACGACGGCTATTTTTCGCCAAAATAAACGAAATATTCGCGATTTGCGAGATATTTTGCTTCTTTCATAGCTTAAATGGTGGTTCCTTGCATTAGCACTGTGAAATGAAGTTCAACGAGCGCTTAAACGTCGAAATATCTCCAACGGGAAGGAAATGACGGCCATTTTTCGTCAAAATAAACGAAGTCTTCGCGATTTGCGAGATATTTTGCTTGTTTCGACTCTTAAACGGTAGTGCATTACATTTGCAGTGCAACACGGAGTGAAACGAGCGCTTAAACGACGAAATATCTCCAACGGGAAGGAAATGACGGCTCTTTTTCGTCAAAATAAACGAAATCTTCGCGATTTGCGAGATATTTTGCTTGTTTCGACGCATAAATGGTTGTGCATTGCATTAGCACTGTGAAATGGAGTTCAACGAGCGCTTATACGTCGAAATATCTCCAACGGGAAGGAGATGACGTCTATTTTTCATCAAAATAAACGAAATCCTCGCGATTTGCGAGATATTTTGCTTGTTTCGACGCTTAAATAGTAGTGCATTGCATTAGCACTGTGAAATGGAGTTCAACGATTGCTTAAACGTCGAAATATCTCCAACGGGAAGGAAACGACGGCCATTTTTCGTCAAAATAAACGAAATATTCGCGCTTTACGAGATATTTTGCTTCTTTCATAGCTTAATTGGTGGTGCATTGCATTAGCACTGTGAAATGGAGTTCAACGAGCGCTTAAACGTCGAAATATCTCCAACGGGAAGGAAACGACGGCTATTTTTCGCCAAAATAAACGAAATATTCGCGATTTGCGAGATATTTTGCTTCTTTCATAGCTTAAATGGTGGTGCCTTGCATTAGCACTGTGAAATGAAGTTCAACGAGCGCTTAAACGTCGAAATATCTCCAACGCTAAGGAAATGACGGCTATTTTTCGTCAAAATAAACGAAGTCTTCGCGATTTGCGAGATATTTTGCTTGTTTCGACTCTTAAATGGTTGTGCATTGCATTATCACTGTGAAATGGAGTTCATCGAGCGCTTAAACGTCGAAATATCTCCAACGGGAAGGAAATGACGGCTATTCTTCGTCAAAATAAAAGAAATCTTCGCGATTTGCTAGATATTTTGCATGTTTCGACGCTTAAATGGTTGTGCATTGCATTAGCACTGTGAAATGGATTTCAACGATTGCTTTGTCACAGACGAAATTCGAGCAACTGTATGTAACAAACCGAAATTCCGAACGCCTTATCGCGTGTGACCGTCCGGTCAGCACCCGTTCTCAGCCGCCTGAGTGGCATTCGATCACTCCAGCCGTTCTCCGAATTTTACACTAAGTATAAACAAAACCTTCTCCCACTCCAACGAATGGAAGAATATAAATGCTCCCTTCAAAATCATCCAGTGAGTCTAATAAAAAAATTCTTAACTAATCCAAGTATCGAAAGTGTATCATCGCGAACCGAAAAATTGTATAAATTGAGTAAAAAATAAAAAGAACTTAATCTCCTTTTCGGAAATTAACAAGTTCCTTATTTTTACCTTAATTTTACACGACATTTTTGGCGATCCGTGCCAGGATCTATTCACTTCAGTGCAAACGAAATTACGATTTCGGCGTACGCGCATCATTGAAGATCGAAGGATCAACGGACCCAGTGCGAATCTTTGCTACTACGAAGCCCTGCAGCAACTTTCAACGTTCCACTACGGTGAAACTAGACGAGAGGACTACGGTCAGTGCAGAGCAAGCCTACGAATAAGATTCGGAATCTAGAACCAACCAGAGAGGAAACATCCCTGAGACTCCTCAACGGTCATAGCTACTACGGTAAGCTGAAAAATCTGGATTCATTTTCGCGATACCGTGTGAGAAAACCCAGTTTCTCAAGCGCTTCGAGTCCAAATAGCAACAGTAGTTCAGACTCAATAAGCTCAATTAGAATCATGCCCACATCACGAAAAGACAAAGTCGAAACTATTGAAACCGTTTCTACAAACGGAGGTACGGACAATTCGATTCGTGCCATACTCGACGTAATTCAAAAACAAATTGAAATTCTTGCGCAACGTGTAGAAGAGACACAACGGACGGCCGACAGTGAAAATAAGAAGCGTGCAGCGGAAATAGAACTATTAGGCAAAAATATCTCTAAAATAAAAATAGGACGCGACGCTACTACAGAACTAGGCTCCCTTATTACTATGGACGAATCTGTTGCCGCGAGAGATAGAACTTCCCCACCATGCGTTCCAATTCGAACAGAAGAAGACAACCATCCCTCTTACGAAGACCGTCCACCGCAATTCGCCTCTCCGAGCTTACGGGCCAAAGACGCGATAGTATGTATTCCGCAATTAAACGGCGAAGACAATATCGGAGTAGAAGAATTCATACGCGAAGTACGCGAATTACGAGCCATGTGTAGCGAACCCACGTTACTATTAAAAATGATTAAAATCGGGAAAATCACGGGTAAAGCCGCAATGGCCATCTGCAATATATCGATATACGAATACGGACACCTGTACGATGCCCTAAGACGAAACGTAGCCACCCAAGACTCTGTTAGAGAACATCAAGACCAGCTACGCGAAACGAGACAGCGTCACGACGAAAGTGTGCAAAGTTATATCATCAGGTTCCGCAGAGCACTCAATAAGTTACAATACAGTATAACGAACGAATACCGTGACGAAATTACTAGACGAGCTATGAACGACAGGATTTTAAAAGACTCCGTGATCGATTTTATCCGAGGCCTGAAAGGCGAAATAGGACAATTACTACTCGCCAATCCACCATACAATATCCTTGAAGCCGAAAAGAAAGCCACCGACATCGAGCGATTCTTCAGGGAAGATCGAAATCGACGACTAAAACCAATAGAACGATTACGACTTCCTGAGCAGCAACGACTAACAACCAATAATCCTAATCCGATCACTAAAAAACCAACTCCAACACCCAATCCAATGCCAAGAAGCTTCCGACAAACCGAACAAATAACACTTGCCCAAAGGACACAATTAAAATGCTTCAAATGCAACCAAATCGGACATGTCTCCAGTCAATGTAAAAATTTTCGAACACCCAGCCAATTTCCGAGACCACCAGCAGTCCACAATCTCGAGACACACAAGGAAGAAATAGAGGAACCAATAGACCAGACCTACGAATTAACGCCACAACAGGAAGACTACCCACAGTACTTTTACGATCCGACGGACAGCGACATAAATTCCTCATTGACAGCGGAGCAGGAATTAATATACTCAAGCGAAGATGCGTATTACGACCAAGAATAACAAAAGAACAGAAATTCTCGATGGGACACTCTAAATTTAAAACCAACGAACACGCTTTGATAAAACTATTTGGCAAAATTCTAGAATTTTTTGTGGTAGAAGACAACTTTCCAATTATAGAAGACGGCATACTCGGTTTGCCAGCCCTATCTAAATTCAAATTTGAACTCTCGAATCAACAATTAAAACTTGACAATAATATACTTTTATTGCAACAGGAAAACGACGTACCTCCAAAACAAGCAGTGTCAAAAACAGTCTACCTGGAAGGAAAACCGACAACGATATGCTTTATCAATGGTGGTGAGTGCCCAGCCAAAATGACTAATTTTATCGAAAATTCAAATACGTATGATCAAGTCTCCACGTTTAAAGATTTAGTTAGACTTTCGCATATAGAGAAAACCCTCCGTGAACCAATCGAAAAGATATTGCTGTTCTACCTTGACGTATTCAATCTAGAGACCGACTTATTACCATGCACTAATCTGGCTAAACACACAATAACGTTAAAAGAAAATAAAATCATTAACACAAAATCTTACCGACCGCCTGAATGCCATAAAGAAGAAATCAAACGACAAATGGACGAAATGCTACAAAAGAACATTATAGAACCATCTGATTCTCCTTACAATTCACCAGTCTGGGTAGTACCAAAAAAGGCAGACGCCTCAGGGAAACAGAAATGGCGAATTGTAATAGACTTCAGAAAAATAAACGAACTAACTGACCAGGACGCATATCCATTACCTGACATAGACGACATACTATCCCAACTAGGCAACGCAAAATTCTTCTCAGCCCTCGATTTATCCTCCGGATTCCACCAAATCCCAGTGGACATAGACTCTAAAAAGTACACAGCATTCTCCACACCACAAGGACAATATCATTACAATAGGATGCCATTCGGTTTAAAGAATGCACCTGCAACATTTCAACGCATGATGGATACCGCGCTAAGAGGACTCATAAATAAACATTGCTTCGTGTATTTAGACGACATTATAATATTCGGACAGTCGATTGAAGAGCACAATAGCAACCTCGCGATAGTATTGCAACGCCTACGCGAACTCGGACTCAAAATACAGCCGGACAAGTGCGAATTTCTCAAACCAGAATTAGAATATCTTGGACATATAGTAACCGCCGAAGGTGTAAAGCCAAATCCCAAAAAATTAGAAGCCGTTAGCAATTTCAAACAGCCACGTAATCCCACAGACATCAAATCGTTCTTAGGACTAGCAGGTTATTACCGTAAGTTCATCAGAAACTTTTCTAAGATCGCGAAACCATTGACCGAACTTACAAAAAAGGAGACACCATTTCATTGAACAGATAAAACCCAGGAAGCATTCCAGACATTAAAAAACAAACTCTGTTCATCACCCGTACTAAAATTCCCAGACTTTGCGAAACCATTCACATTAACGACTGACGCCAGTAACGAAGGTATAGGTGCAATCTTATCACAGGACGGACATCCATGTTGTTATATCTCGCGAACTCTAAACCCACCGGAACGAAATTATTCCACTACAGAAAAAGAACTTTTAGCAATAGTATGGGCCGTGAAACGCCTCCGACAATATCTGTTAGGACGGAAATTCCTCATCCGAACCGATCACCAAGCACTAAAATGGTTACAGAATTGCAAAGACCCCTCATCACGCTTGATGAGATGGCGATTAAAACTAGAATACGAATACGACATAGAATACACGAAAGGAAAAGATAATACTGCAGCCGACGCACTATCTAGAATACATGTTCTGACCAGACGACGCGAAAATTTGAACATAGAACTCGATAAAAAATATCACGATTGGGAAAAATCTACCGACGCGTTACCCAAAATTCTCAAAATGACTCCGAACCGTAAATCTTTCTATCAATTATCCAAAACAGAGCTAGGAAATTACGACAGAATCGAATGGTTAACTAAATTAAACGAAATTATTCATATAAACGAAAAGATAGGTATAGGCGACGACAGTTTCACAGAGACCGAAAAGAACGCGATCAAACAAATTTTACTATTCCTGAACGACACCGTAAAAGAATTAAATTTTGCATGGGAACCAATTCAAACATATAGCGACGATGAAATAGACGAATTATTGAAAGAAAATCACGATTTAGTAGGACACCCCGGTATACAAAAGACATACGATCGCATTCGTGAACGGCACAGAGTACCAGATTTGATGAAACGTATACAACAACATATAGAATCATGCGACACCTGTCAAACATCTAAAACTACACGTATCAGACCGCGCGAAGAACCTTGTATCACCGACACACCCCTCGAACCAAACGATAAAATTGCTATGGACTTGTTAGGCCCACTGAAAAAGACGAAAAAAGGCAATCAGTACATTCTATCCATACATGACGAATTGACAAAATACTTAATACTCGTACCACTAAAAACTCAGCAAACGGAAACAATTTGGAACGCACTCTTGAATCATTACATTTACATCTTTTCCGCTCCAAAAAAGATATTAACTGACCGCGGACAGAATTTTATATCTAGTTTATTGCAACAGTACGAAGACGCGTTCAAAATCAAACATATCAAAACGACATCCTTCCACCCACAAAGTAACGGATCGTTAGAACGGACACACGCAGTAATAACAGACATGTTAAAATCGATACAGCGAAATTCGGATGAAGAATGGGACGATCAACTTAACTTTGTATGCCTTGCATATAACACAATGATACACGACTCTACTGGTTACACGCCATTCGAACTCACATTCGGACACCAAGCCAATCTTCCCTCCACAATATCCAAGAATCCCCAACGCACATACGCAGACGAAGTCACGTTCCGCAAAAAGGAATGGGACTCTAGACTCCGACACGCTCGCGAAACATTGATCAAAAGTAAACAGCGATATCAGCGCGATCAAAAACGTAAAATTATAAAACCTCAATCAGTTTTCAAAGAAGGAGACTCTGTTTTAATACATAACGATCATAAAAGGCATAAACTTGATGTGGAATGGTTAGGACCGTACACGATTGATAAAGTATGTACTCCATACTATCTGATTCAAGACAAAAAGATACACGGTAATCGTTTAAAACCTTACTTTCCAGGTCGACGCTCCTCTTTGCCGGAATAGTATCCGCGCAAATAAATATTACACCATTAGAAGGAAACTCTGTATTCGTAGAAAACATAGGAAAAGGATATTTATACAGCGACACTGCCAATGTAATAGTAGGATTAGACACTAGCGACATATACGAACAGATAAGCGCAATAGAATCATATAAATTAACAATAGACTCACGTGCAATCAGCAAACAATACGTCAACGAGTTAGGCGGATTACAAAATCGCATCAATAACCTAAAACAACTCGCAAAACACTTGAAAGCGTTAACACATACCCGGAGCACACGAGGTTTGCTTAACATCATAGGTTCCGTATCGAAAAGTCTGTTCGGGACTCTCGACGATGATGATCTTACGCTCATAAACAAAAATATGGACAAACTATTCGATGATAATAATAAAATCAAGACCATAATAGCTAATCAAACAGCACTTATTAGAAAAATTTTAAACTCAGAAAACCTAAACCACTTAGAGAGATCATATAGTGATATATTAAAATTACAACAGCAGGCAAATATCGATAGATCTATGCTTAAGATGATCATGAAAGTCGACACCGCGATGCAAACTTTACACTTCCAATTAGATGAAATACTTAACGTCATGATATTAGGCAAACAAGGACTAATTAGTCCACAAATACTTGACCCCAATGAATTCATAGAAAATTACGCCAAGGCAATAGGTAGCCAGATGTACAACACCGCGATTTCTGCCAAAACCGAACATTTTCAATTCATACTCGACATCAGTGATCTTAAAATCTTCACAATAGATGACAAAATATTTTTCAAAATCATAGTACCTTTAATCTCTAACACAGAATGGAACATATTACAAGTATATCCTATCCCGAGTAAAAGAAATGGAGTATTTTTGGCTTCAGTAGTCGAACATCAGATATATTTAACTTCAGGTCTTTCATTTATAAACGCTGATATCGAGTATTTCAACAAACTTTGTAAGAATCG
>NW_022884573.1:0-28639 GCF_011952205.1 Bombus bifarius | reverse complement strand
CGATATTGTGCTGATGGCTGATAGAGAGGAGAAGCTAAAGGAAATGCTAAAGAGATTCGAAATATTTTTAAAGGAAACCGAATTGGAACTGAGCACGAACAAGGCCAAGAGTGTAGTTTTCGAAAAAAACGAAAGAACAAGAGGAGACAAAGAAAATGGAAATGGGGAGAACGAGAATTAGAAGAAGTGGACGAGATAAGATACCTAGGGTACATACTACTGAAAAAACGGTAGTGATGAGAAACACATAGAAGACAGGAAAAAGAGAGCAAGAATAGCAATGAAGAAAACATGGAGCGTGGAAGAAAAAATTTCCAAACAGGACAACAAGAGGAGAATGAAGATGTTTGGAACGCTGGTAGAGAACGTGGCGCTGTTTGGAGCATAGGTATGAGGCTGGAACATGGAAGAAAGGCTGGATAGAATACAAAGAAGATATGTGAAAAGGAGCTTAGGTTTAGATATGACAACACCGAATTATATATCGATAGAAGAATGTAAGCTAACAGAAATCAAAGAAAAAGTATTAGGAAGAGCAGCAAGTATGAAGGGAAAGCCATAGAGTCAAAAAAGGAACTAGTAAAGAAGTGCATAAAGGAAAGAGAGAGAAACTGGGGAAATGGCCAATAACGGAAAAGAGCAAGAAAGAGAAAGAAGGGACTAGAAAGGATGAGAAATGGAGGGACACAGATGGAAGTAAGAGAAGAGCAAGAAAAGATGACACTAGACCAAATTATAGAAGAAAGGAGAAAGAGAGAAGCAGAAGAGAGGGGGGAAAGGATAAGGGAATCAAAATATGACAAACATTATAGAAAAATCGCCAAAGAAGAGTTAGCAAAATACTTAGAAGGGAGGATAAAGTGGAAGGACAGAAAAATATTAGCAAGATTCAGATGTGGAAACGAGACTAAATCAAGGGAATACTGGAAAGAAGAGGGAGAAAAAAGATGCAAGCTATGTAAAAAGAAAGAAGAAGACCTGAGACACGTAATAGAAGAATGAGAAATAACAGGAGAACCAAGGGACACAGAAAATAATAATAATAATAATAATAATAATAATAATAATAATAATAATAATAATGATGATAATGATAATGATAATGATAATGATAATAATAATGATAATGATAATAATGATAATAATAATAATAATAATAATAATAATAATAATAATAATAATACTGATAATGGTAATAATAATGATAATAGTTATCCTTACTCATCCTCAATTATTAACAAATCACACACCCATACATTCTAATTAAAACGTTAAAAACCTTCCTTATTTTATTTTGTTTTTTTTTATTATGGGTAATAGCACAGAAATCCCCATGCTATAGTAATTAGCAAATGATACAAAAATGTAAGTATTTGTAGAAACAAATAAGAACGTTTAATAAAGGAAAAATGAAAAAGAAAATGATAGATACTTCTACCTCTCAGAGGGATCAAGCAAAAGGACCAAACGCATCGAGATCTACAGTAAGACACGGTAAACCGGCCTATCCTGTTCAATATCCATGTTTAGTGTCCTATTATAAATGTATGGCATGAACAAGAACGGCAATCAAAATAATAAATCAGCAATAGCATTCGTAAATGATATGTTAATTACATCAGAAACAATAAACCGTGACAAATAAAAATCCAGCTGCAAGACCTAGTCAAGAAAGTAGAAAATTACGCTTTCAAACACGGAAGCTAAGAATCTACACCCATAAATGTGAAACAATCTCGTTCAGTCCATATATTTCAAAAACTTCAAAAGCAAAGTACGACGTGAGAATAAATTCGAAAATATTCTTCCATACAACAGAAAATATCAACGGAAAATTTTCCGATGCAAACAAAGTTAGATGCTTCGAAGTCCATCTAAACTTCGGGTTAAATCACAACGACAACATAAAGACACAGTTATAGAAAGCAGATAAATTCTTCTTATACCTCATAAGACTACCTTACTCGAAAGATTCGCACAGATCAATAAAACTTCACTG
This sequence comes from Bombus bifarius, assembly GCF_011952205.1. Classification (NCBI taxonomy): domain Eukaryota; kingdom Metazoa; phylum Arthropoda; class Insecta; order Hymenoptera; family Apidae; genus Bombus; species Bombus bifarius. Next base: position 26,640 of record NW_022884573.1, on the reverse strand, counting down.
CTACAAAACACTAATTAGACCAACCATTCTAATGTATGGTCGTTAAATCTGTTTCAATGTAAGTGTCAACGCCACGGAAAAATTAAGAATCATTGAAAGAAAATACATCACAGCATGTTTAGGAATATATAGATTGCCAGAATTGAAATTTAGCAAATATAGCAAATCACAAGCTATACGAAGAGCCCAAATTAATCCATATCGATTCTTCATTCTTAAATTAGTCAGACCACTGGTCAAAGATACACAAAATAATCATAAACTTCATCGTCGCCCACAATCTATAGTCAAACCCGTTATACCATAAACACGTTCAAAAAACAGGTTATTTCCCCCCGGAATCCTTCACCTGTTTAGATAGCGTGAAATTAATCCAAAACAATAATAACTTAGCATTATTCTATCACTACAGCAGAAACGTAATAATAAAAAATACTGTACGATAGCGACATAGACCATAAGGATAGCAATATAAGACTTATGTATAAGTTGTCAACCGTAGATTTAAGTAAGACACTCAAAGACAATAAAGATAAAAATAAATAAGACAATAAAGATAAATAACCACCGTAGAAAATTAAATTATAGCAATAAGAAAACCGTATGTTTAGTTAGTAAATGAACCAAAGATTGTAAGCAAAGATCACAAAAGAACAATGCAAATGTCACGTAAACTTGAGGGTTAGACGATAAAATAAAATAGCTGAGTCGTAACACAACTATTAATTTTGTTTTCATTAATCTTTATTATGAATTCAGCAATCACAATGAAATACACACTGAATTAACACACACAAATCACAATTCACTCCAATCACCTTATGTAAAACCTAGTTACACTGATACGTTAAGTACGCGACTGTTATAAGGATAGAGACCGGTAAAGATATGTTGACTATTCTAAGGATACGGAATAAGTGAAGTTTTACTGACGATACTGTGTCTGGGGAAAGCTAGGGATGGGTGTGTCTAAGGACACGGGACTATCGGACTTGTTGATGATAATTTTTGTTAAGGAAGTGAGGGTAGTAGACATCTTTCTCCGATTGGATAATAAGACGGTTGGTGGACCAGGAAGGGTTTTAGCCGCCCTCGTGAGAAAGTTGCTAACGCAACATAGCAGACGCGAGGAAAACCTACTTTCCCTGTTAACCCGTAGTAAACAATAAACGTAAAAGGAAATCTAAGACAAGAGATACTCGCTTGGCCTGAAGGACCTTAACTATGAAAATTCCAAGACCCCTGGTGGGTACTTAGGACTACTGAGGGCACGCGCCAAGGATGTGCAGACATCTGGGCGCCATCCTGCCCGCGGTGTGTGGCCTGGTCTCTGATGTGAATTGACGTTATACAAACACAGTTAAATTAAGAAAATGTTCCCTGCAATTGTGTAATCATATATACGTAATTATATATCTCATACGTTTATTCTCTTTCTTCCCCCTCCTAAAATGTCAGCGATCCATAATACAATATCGGGCCTCCCTATACTAGTTTGTAAGTTCATAGTCTAAGGAATGGTTACATTGTAAGTCAATAAATGGTAGTATGAAGTGCAACGTTTATGCGAGCACCTATACTAGGCGTACATTACGCAAACATTAAAAACTTCCCACAAGCTGAGACCCTCAACTCATAAATCAAATTCTTTTTATTTTTGATTCATTGTAGTAAATGAAATCATTTACCAACATATTTGTCACACTTTTCTCATTCAGATAAGACCAAGCACGATATAATTTGGAGCATATTTGCTTACCGAGTAAATGATAATTAAATACATATCAATAAGTAAATCTAACATCACAAATATATTAGTAAAAGTTTAATTTTGGAAAAGTTAGAAATAAAAAAGTTTTACTTTTGATTCAGCACATAGATACATTGTCTCCGCGCTATCTGCCACTGGACCATATTACACCACCACAAAATATCCCGAAGTTCTTGTTGGACTCAACGGGTATAACATCGCATATACTTTGCATATTTACTGCATAGGCCTCCGCAGTTTATTTAATTTTTTATAATCATTGTAACAAAAGTTAGTGTTATAATTTCATTTTATTGCAGCATAAGTCCAGTTTTTGTGTGTGCAATAAAATATTGTTATACTACTATCACCAGGAACGATGTGTAAAAGTACACTTACAAGAAAAGATAAAAATTTATTTCACAGTTATACTTAAATGTGGCATAAAGAGTAATATGTGAAAGAAAATTTCAGAAACATTGATTTCCAGAATTATTTCATTACTTTCCACATACAGTTGTCAATATCCACAGTTGGCTGAATCCCACATGTAGAGTGTAATAAAAGAAGAACAAGACAATACGATAAAATGTTGTAAGAAACAAGAAATTCTAACAGTGAAATAAATAAAAAAACAGAAAAAGATAAAACAGATAATAGGAAACTACAACGGAACAAAGAAAGCTCAAGAAAGTAGACAGTTACAACTAAAATGGCAGAGGAAAGAAACACAAGAGGAAAATTAGAAAAACACATCATAAACAGCAAAATGGCAACAAAAGACAAAGAATAGATAACAACAAGTATAAACAAAGGAAATATAGTTGTGAACACAGGGAATAAAGGCATGAAATTTGAAATCCTGAAAAAGATAGATATGTTTAGGGAAATGAGAAATTTTTTTTTTTTTTTATTTATTTGTTGAAATTACAATCAATTCTCGCGTTGAGAAGAAATGAGAAATATGAAAGACAAATTAAAGGAGATAAGAAAGGCAAATAATATATTTAGTTACACCTAATACAAGATGTTAAGCTAGAGAAAAATAACAGGAGATAAGAAAATAAAATGGATAGAAAAAAGAAGAAAACTTGAAACTACAAGATAAGATAGATGAACTCGAAGGGATGACGATAAATTAAAAGTGATAAATGAAGCGGAATATATTCAAGAGATAAAAACAAAACACCATTAAAAGCTGTAACAGTTATACTTTCAGACCAGAAGAATAAGATGAGAGTATAAGTAAATGAAAAGATATGGAACATTCAAGGACATTAGATATAGCATTGCAAAGAAAGGACAAGATCATACATGATCTATCACAAACGCTATCATACTTTGAGAAAAATATATTTTTTATCTTTCTTAAAATCCTTTTTAAGAAGGAAAAATGATTTGAAACAAGAACAAAAGAAACTTTCAATCATTTTTCTTGCCTTAAATCGCAGTGTAAAAATAAAGATGAAAAAAATGTTATAGCGGATTGTAAAGACAATACAATGAACGAGCATACCTTGTTGTCGCGAATTGAAACGTTGCTCGTCACCGTGTGTGTCTGATTTGACGTGCAAGACATTTCCTTGCGGAAGTTGACCCTCTAGTTGTTGGCGCGAGGTTCGCCGCTAACGGTTGCTGCGATGCTGATGATGATGTGATCATGTGGCACTGTATGATTTACTGCTGTATCTCTGTTCACTTGATCGTCCAATGCTCGTGATCCGGCTCGAAGGACCAAATGTTACGACCGTTCGCGTAGAGACCCGATCGCGAGGGAAACGTGTGAGCGGGAGACGTAAATTTTTGCTACGATTATGATAATCGACGCCGCGAATTAGTCGTTCCCCTGTTTCGTTTAGAATAACAGAGATAGTTCAAATGATTTTAACTTTGAATTAACACGGTTAATATAAACGTGCATATTTAACGATATTTAAAGTTATAATGAATACGTCACAAATGATTTAACGATGATACAATTAGTTTGTTACAGTAATTTGACCCGATTTTATGATATTTCTCGATGTATTCGTTAGACTAAGCGACTTTGATTTTATTCGTCTGAACCTTTCGATGCATCCCGTTTGAATTCTCATTTGCCACTGACTGCCCTTCCATTTTGTCCTTTGTCTTCTCTGAGATACGACCCCCACTACACTCGGATCACGCCACCGTTCGCGCCTATGATCACGTATACCAGCTTCTTTCTTTATGCGGATAAAATAACGCACCGAAGGCGAATAGATGTTTCTGGAACTCGCTGCTTGACGACAACTATGCGTTTATCGCTACTTTGTGTATATCTCGACGGTCATGTAAGACGATCTGTTTGCGACGGTTAGGAACACGGCCTATAGTAAGCCTTGGGGCGTAATAAACGGAGAGAATAGAATAATCTACAGGATTATCAACGGTGAAGTATATAAATATACTAACGACTCAGAAAACATAATTGAAGCGAGTTGCTTAGATATGAAATTATTGTTAATAACTAAAAGAATAATAGTACAAGTTAGATTAGCAGAGAGACAAACGTGATTGTGCAGTGAGTCTAGGAAACAGGATAAAATATAAAACAAATAAAAATGGAATATGCAATACGTCCTATCCAAGAAGATTGGATACCAACTAATGCATAATAAAAGAATGTCCGCAATATTTGGAATTAAGAACAAAATTCTTAAAATAAACAACCACCATCTTTATGAACAGAGAAAATTGATTATTGAGACTAAAGAATTTTATTAAGAAACAACATGACGCTCAGAGCATAATAACTGAAGTATAATGATTATATTAGTAATATTTTATGTTTAAAATTTTTATTTTTTAATAAATTCTGAAATATATATATATATAAGGAATTAGGCAAATTAAATATATTCACCTGTTTATCAAAAACATGGCTTATTGATTTTAATTTTAAGTCTATCTGCCCAATGATTTAATTATTTAATGGCTGCAGTATAATTGACTGTACAAAGGTAGCATAATCAATTGTTTTTTAATTAAAAACTAGAATGAAAGAATCAATGAGATATATACTGTCTCATATATATATAATTAATTTAAATTTTTAGTAAAAATGCTAAAATATATTTATGGGACGATAAGACCCTATAGAATTTTATATTTATATATATTAGATTTAAAATTTTTTAAATATAAATATTTAATTGGGAGGATTAGTAAATTTATAAAACTTTATTTTAAATATAAACTTTAATTAAAGAATAATTAATGATCTTGTATTATAAATTAAAAGAATAAATTACCTTAGGGATAACAGCGTAATATCTTTTTAAAGATCATATTAATAAAGATGATTGCGACCTCGATGTTGAATTAAGATAAATTTTAAATGCAGAAGTTTAATAATTAAGTCTGTTCGACTTTTAAAATCTTACATGATTTGAGTTCAAATCGACGTGAGTCAGATTGGTTTCTATCTATAAAAATAAATAAATTATTTGTACGAAAGGACTATAATTTTTAATTAAATTATATTATTAATTTTAATTAATAATTTTGATTATATTAGCAAATTAATGCATTAAATTTAGAATTTAAATAAATTATAATAAAATTATAATATATAATAATTTTTTTTTAAATTTTTTATTAATAATATTTATAATTTTGATTAGAGTGGCTTTTTTAAACTTTATTTGAGCGTAAAATATTAGGTTATATTCAATTACGAAAAGGTCCAAATAAATTAATAATTAAAGGTTTATTTCAACCTTTTAGAGATGCTTTAAAATTGATATCAAAGGAATTTTTTTTTTTAAATTTTAATAATTTATATTTATATAGTCCAATAATTATATTTTTTTATCATTAATATTATGATTTATTTATTCTTGAATATATTCTTTTTTTTTATTGATTATAGAATTATTTTTTTAATATTAATTTTGAGATTAATGTTTATCCAATTATAATAATTGGTTGAGTGTCTTTACGTAATTATTCAATTTTAGGTTCATTACGTTCAGTTTCTCAAATAATTTCATTTGAAATTTTATTATTTTTGGTTTTTTTTTACTAATAATTTTAATTGAGAATTATTCTTTATTTATATTTATAAAATTTCAATATAATAGATATATATATATATATTTTTTTTTATATATCCTTTATATATTATTTTTATAATTAGAGCATTAATTGATTTAAATCGAGTTCCATTTGATTTGATTGAAGGTGAATCAGAATTAGTTTCTGGATTTAATGTTGAATATTATAGAAGATTATTTGTATTAATTTTTTTATCTGAATATTTAAATGTTATATTTATAAGATTATTATTAACAATAATGTTTTTTGGATTAAATTGATGATCATTTAGTTTTATTTTAGTTTATTTATTTCATTTAATTTTATTAATTATAATTCGTGGTGTATTACCTCGTATTCGATATGATAAATTAATAATAATATGTTGGTTTGAATTATTAGTGTTAATTTTAATATATTTAATATTAATTTATTTAATAAAAGAATTTATTGTTTTGATAGTATTTTAATTTGTATTTAAAAAAATATTTAATTTTTAATAAAATTTTTTTATAATAAATTATAATTAATTTTAAATTAATTTTATTAATTTAAAAATTATAAAAATTTATATGTATATATATATAGATTAAGTTTTTAATTATTATATTTAAATATATAAAAGTTTGTTTATATAAATTTAATTAATTAAAAAATTAATTTTTATTAAATTTATATATATATATAAATAAATTATTTAATATTTATTTATTGATTTCTAATTAATATTATTAATTTAAAAATTAATTTTATTTTAAAAATTATATTTAAATATGTGTGTGTGTGTATTTTATATATATATTTAAATATGTGTGTATATTAATAAATTTGTATGTATTTATATAAATATATTAATATTATTAGTAAGTTTGTGTTTATATATATATATATGTCGGAGATGAAAGAACACCGGAGTCTGTAACTGAACAATTGTAGTTATTCAATCCGATTGTAATTGTTCGAGAGTTGTGATAATGAGCTTGGGCTCGAGGCGACAGTCAGTCGCCGAACGTGGCCGCGGTCACGGGATGAACGCTTTGCCTAGCAAAGGTATGGAGTAATTCTATAGCTCTCCTTAAAGGAAATATTCGTGGCGACACGCGACAGTAAACATTCCAACGGTTTCTGTCCCGTGGCCCGCCACACGCAGACCCTATTCTTCGAGTAAGATGATTGCCAGATGTCGATGCGTCTCCGCAGTACATGCTCGGCTAGCCTGAGGGCCCGTTATAAATCTTAAGGTTTAGTTAACTAAAGTCCTTCAAACAGACAAACAGTCTTTGTCCCAACTACGGGAAGATAGGGGAGACATATTTTTCAACGAGCGCGGTCTCCCACTAGCAACTTTCCCTCGAGAGCGGCTAGCATCTTTTTCTAACCACCGATATGGAGATTAACCAATTAGCAGCAACGTCAATTTCCCTTACTTTCTGAACGAAGGCTTTTCTCGACGAATCCGATGATCTCGTATCCTTAGACACACCCCATTATAGTTTTCCTCTGTGGCATCATCGGGACGGGAAAGGCATTCTTGTTCGCGATCTCACTGATGAAAGGAGTAACCCTTTACGACCAGTGAATATCACGCATCCGACTTAGATTTTGTGAGTACGTTCATCTATCATCCCGTCGACCGCGGATTCGTTATTGAACCTAGGATCATTGTCATTAGTTTCTCGAGTGCCTAACTACCACGGTTACTTGTCCGGCTCTATAATAATCGTATTTGCACTAGTCAATGTCTTCTCTATTGCATAACGACAACGTGTAACCCAAACGAAGATTCGTTTCACGCCCCTAACCCTAATTCTAATGTCCGCTCCGACATATATAAATATAAATAAGTAAATTTGTGTGTGTATTTAAATATATTAAATATATATATATATATAAATTTATGTGTATTTAAATTTTAAAATATTTATATATATATATTTATAGATATATGTATATAAATTAAATTTTTTATTTTTTATGTTTAATTTATTTATAGGTTTCATTAAATAAATTATAAATTTATTAGATAAATTTAAAATTAAAAAAAAATGTAAATATAATTAATTTTGATTTAAATTAAATAAATTGTTTATGTTTAATAATTATAATAATTTAACTATATAATTAAATTTTAGTTTATAATTAGATAATTGTTTATTTAAAGTTAATAGAAAATTTTATTTCTATAATATGATTTCAAGTCATATACTTATTCAAGTTCATTAACTAATTATTTTTTTTAATAATATATCTCAAATATTATTTATAAAAAATGATAAAATTAAATATATAAAATATAATGATGTAAATAATATATTTAAATTTGTATATGGATATTCAATTATTTGTTTTCCTAATCAAGTAAGTATAATAATCGTTAAGAATCAGCCGATGTTATTTGCAAATTGTCAGTTGTTGTTATCTGTTTAATAAACATTATTGGTTAAATATCACCTAGTGTACTTCAGTACCTATTACACCATTCCACCTCATATTCAAGAGATAAAAACAAAACACCATTAAAAGCTGTAGCAGTTATACCTTCAGACCAGAAGAATAAGATGAGAGTATAAGTAAATGAAAAGATATGGAACATTTAAGGACACTAGATATAGCATTGCAAAGAAAGGACAAGATCATACATGATCTATCACAAACGCTATCATACTTTGAGAAAAATATATTTTTTATCTTTCTTAAAATCCTTTTTAAGAAGGAAAAATGATTTGAAACAAGAACAAAAGAAACTTTCAATCATTTTTCTTGCCTTAAATCGCAGTGTAAAAATAAAGATGAAAAAAATGTTATAGCGGATTGTAAAGACAATACAATGAACGAGCATACCTTGTTGTCGCGAATTGAAACGTTGCTCGTCACCGTGTGTGTCTGATTTGACGTGCAAGACATTTCCTTGCGGAAGTTGACCCTCTAGTTGTTGGCGCGAGGTTCGCCGCTAACGGTTGCTGCGATGCTGATGATGATGATGTGATCATGTGGCACTGTATGATTTACTGCTGTATCTCTGTTCACTTGATCGTCCAATGCTCGTGATCCGGCTCGAAGGACCAAATGTTACGACCGTTCGCGTAGAGACGCGATCGCGGGGGAAACGTGTGAGCGGGAGACGTAAATTTTTGCTACGATTATGATAATCGACGCCGCGAATTAGTCGTTCCCCTGTTTCGTTTAGAATAACAGAGATAGTTCAAATGATTTTAACTTTGAATTAACACGGTTAATATAAACGTGCATATTTAACGATATTTAAAGTTATAATGAATACGTCACAAATGATTTAACGATGATACAATTAGTTTGTTACAGTAATTTGACCCGATTTTATGATATTTCTCGATGTATTCGTTAGACTAAGCGACTTTGATTTTATTCGTCTGAACCTTTCGATGCATCCCGTTTGAATTCTCATTTGCCACTGACTGCCCTTCCATTTTGTCCTTTGTCTTCTCTGAGATACGACCCCCACTACGCTCGGATCACGCCACCGTTCGCGCCTATGATCACGTATACCAGCTTCTTTCTTTATGCGGATAAAATAACGCACCGAAGGCGAATTGATGTTTCTGGAACTCGCTGCTTGACGACAACTATGCGTTTATCGCTACTTTGTGTATATCTCGACGGTCATGTAAGACGATCTGTTTGCGACGGTTAGGAACACGGCCTATAGTAAGCCTTGGGGCGTAATAAACGGAGAGAATAGAATAATCTACAGGATTATCAACGGTGAAGTATATAAATATACTAACGACTCAGAAAACATAATTGAAGCGAGTTGCTTAGATATGAAATTATTGTTAATAACTAAAAGAATAATAGTACAAGTTAGATTAGCAGAGAGACAAACGTGATTGTGCAGTGAGTCTAGGAAACAGGATAAAATATAAAACAAATAAAAATGGAATATGCAATACGTCCTATCCAAGAAGATTGGATACCAACTAATGCATAATAAAAGAATGTCCGCAATATTTGGAATTAAGAACAAAATTCTTAAAATAAACAACCACCATCTTTATGAACAGAGAAAATTGATTATTGAGACTAAAGAATTTTATTAAGAAACAACATGACGCTCAGAGCATAATAACTGAAGTTATAATAATCTGAGCACAACTCAAAAACTTAGCTATGACCCTTTTGTAATAACTAACAAACAAACATTTCAAACTTAATTAATTATAAACAAGCTACAGATAATTTGAAGTTGGATATGAACAAGCTTAATAACAAAATTAAATAAATAGAATTTTTCTTATTGAAATGCGACAGTTCGTATTACAAAACAAATTTTGTTCAGGAATAAGGTTTTCTGAAAATTTCCAGCGAAAATTTTTGCAGAAATTTTGCAAAAAATATTGTCCCGATGTACACATATCTGCGAAGCGACTTACTACCCTGTATATTCCAGAAACTTCTTAGTTTGCCCCAGCCTTAGCAATTTGAAACTATTTTATTAAAATTAAGAATTTTCCACATTAGATCGAACGCACTTCTAATAGGTACCAAACAGTATATATATATAGCAAGATTTCACATATCTCTAAATTATTCACAGAAAATTAATACGGCACATAAATTAGACTTCGGATTGTAAAAATTAAGAATAAATAACCGATACAGTCTCACAAAAATAGAAGGATAAAGATAGAGATAAGGGATCAAAAACAACAGTTATTTTTCAAATTTGTATGAAAAGCCCTTAAGAAAATAAGTTCCTCCTTAAATTGAAAACAGTTATATGTATAGAAATCAAACTTGCGATAAAAGTAAAAAAGATAGAAAATAAGAAAATTGTATTTGTTTTTATGACTCACTTTTACATGTAGTATAATTTCCACCGCTATTTTAGCATAGAACGCTATTTTCAAACACGAATTGTTCCAACTCGATAGTCCCTTGCTTTACTGTAAACGGAAAATTCTTTCGTGTTCTCAACCAAATTTATCAAATTCCAGCAATGACACATGCTATGTGATTGTCAGTAGAACATGGAGAAATGTTTCCAGTAAAGTTTCGAGCGACTTATCGGCGATTTTCAGGAGACACTGCGACGATATCGCGTGTACAGTGCTTCTATCGGTGTTGATGCGCTTTAATACATAGTGCAAGAGAACACTAATAAGATTTCCCAGTGGGCCTGTAAATCCTTATAGATCACTCAAAAATATATCATATTGTTTGTTTCAACTACTAGCAATTTAAAACGTCGTCTACATATATTTAGAAAGTTAGCAAAGACATATATTTGTTCCTGAGCATGATTTCTATCAGTTGAGCGTTGTAGCAAAATGTCCGATACAATTTAATGTTGAATTTGTCTTTTTTTTAGGCTAGCTTGATTGGATTACAGGTAGATTTAAACGATCCGTGTGTTGCATCTCCAAGGCATCTTCGACTCATCGATACGCAGTGATACCCGACAAACTTCTAGTTTGGACAAGCGACGTTGCTTGCAGGCAGTTTATATACATGTTTTGGCATGTGTTGTCGGCAGGCAATGTCTACAGATACCTGTAGTCTGCCCGTACGCGCCTTAAGTTTCACTGACAGACATTGTCCGCCGATTACTACGACATCTGTCTGTGGACAATAGGCCGTCAGTGTGGAGTTATCTTTACCCGAATAATTTAAGAAATATAAAATAAACTTCAACGAAAAGTTGCTAGCTTCGATATCTTACTAATACAATGTTATCGAAATTGAATAAACCTCGTTACTGTATTTAAAAGGAAATTGCATTTATATTTCAAGTTTATAGAGACAACAACAACAACCAAACAAAGAATCGCAACGAAGAAATAAACGGATACAACAAACAGAACACTGGACCGAAGATAGAACAATAAACAAGATAGAACCAAGAAAACAACAGTAACGAAGAACCGGGGCGCAGAAAAAAGCACGAAACGTGCGAGCTGGAGAGGAAACCTGTGACCGTCGGTGCAAGCGGCAAGCCTACAAAATGGTTGCCGAGCAGGAATAATCGGCTAGAGAGCCAACCTGCTGGGACCGAGCTATATGGTGGCAGGTATCGCGTGGCGCCAGCTAAGCGAGCTGCCGCCCGAAAGGGTAGGTTTAACTTGTCCAATGATCCGCAAGGAGAGGGCAAGTCGCGCGCCGACCATCTATGCGCGCCATTCCCAAGTCGAACGAGAACATCTAAATGCGAAGCCAGTATGCGTTTTTACTGCAGGTATGGCGCGGTCGACCAAAAGGTCGGGCCCTCAAACGCACACATTACTTGTACAATTCGAGTGCTGCAGATACGGAAAAGTAATTTATAATTTATCGTAATTTATCGTAATGCGAATTTTGGCGCGTCGTCATAAATAGATTTTTATTTAAAACGAAATTGTTAAATATCCTTTTGTATCAATTCACATAACGTTAATAAATCAATATTAGACATATTACTCATAAATTGTACATATCTTTGTGCATATACGCATAGTTTTCGTGCATATATCAATATTTGTATATTTTATGTGTATAACTTTCATATGCTTTTCGCAAATTTTACATTCATAAACATCTGCAATCTACACGTTACGTTTTTCGTTGTATTTACAAGTACGGACATTAGATATTCTATTACATTCTTTTATTATAATCTTTTGATATATTTATAGTTGTTTAATTATTAGGTCATCCCATAAGTTCGTGTCGTTTTTCGAGAGGTTATATATGTTAAGATCGTTTACATACCTTTCAGTTTCATGAAAAAATGTAATCCCCCTCTCGTTGTACAACTTCTTCCCATTTTTCTGGTAGGTTCCGTCTCGATAAAAGTTCTCTTGTTTTTCTTTAAAATAATTTTCTATGCTATTTTTGAGTGTGTCAATATTTTCAAATTTTTTAGCTACTAAAAAGTGTTGTAATGCTCTGAACAGGTGGTAATCAGATGAGGCAATGTCTGGGGAATATGGGGGATGTGGTAAAATTTTTCAATTAAATTCAGACAATTTTTTTGTAACGCTTTTCGCGACATGCGGTTTAGCATTGTCGTGATGGAAGATAACGTTGTTCCTATTCACTAAACCTGGCCGTTTTTCAGCTAGTGCTTCCCTTAATTTTTCTAACTGAGCGCAATATTTGTCTGAATTAATGGTATCACCACTAGATAAAAGTTCAAAATAGAGTATTCCTTTATAATTCCACCATACACACAAAAGAACTTTACGCGGATGTAACCCTGGTTTTGCACAGCGTTCAGGTGGCTGATTTCGTTGGGATCAGCTACGTTTCCGTTCAGGGTTTTCGAAAAGTATCCACTTTTCATCACCAGTTACCAGGGGCGTTTAAGGAATGGTTCACGTTTATTACGTGCAATTAATGACATGCACGCTGTCGTTCGTTCAAGACGGTTCCGTTCCGTAAGTTCATGGGGTACCCAAACGTTCAACTTTGACACCATCCCCATTTTTTTTAAACACCTATGAATCGTTGTCTTAGGTATTTTCAGGACATTTGACATCTCTTGAACTGTCAAACTTGGTGATTTTTCAACAAGATCCCGAATTTTATCTCCGTCTGTCTGAGGAGGACGCCCGGAGCGTACCTCCTCTTCTAAACAGAAATTCCCAGCTCTAAAACGTTGGAACCACTTCCTACAGGTGCGAGATTAAGCGTCTACCACGGCTTAACTAAGGAAAGTTGGTTTTTCTCACGCACGCTGCAACTTTCCTCCCACTAACCACTTTCTCTCGAGGGCGGTTAAGACCCTTCGTTTAACCAATTAACAACGAAGCCAATTCCCTCATTCTCCTAACTAAAATCGTCACCAACAAATCCGATGTTCCAGTGCGCTAGACACACCCATCCTTAGCTTTCCTCCGACACAGCATCGTCACTCAACTTCACTTCTTCTACATCGTTGGAAAAGTCAACTACTAAGACTACCGCTAATGCCCATCGGGGCAGTCTAAGCTTAACGCGAAAGTCGGTCTCGGTATTGTCGAGCCTACATTTCCTCTCCTAAATATCTTATAGTGCTACGTCCACTAATACATTAAATCCAATTATAAGAGCCCTGCTCTAACGTACATATATATCTTATCTTTGTGGGATAAGTGATTATCTATCTATCTATGCTCATCAGTGTAATCTAAGTGTTGGAAATATATAATTTATAATTCTGTGAATCACAGTGTTATACAAATTCAATCACCCCTATTATCTCAACGGAAATCAGGGGATCGATCAATTCGTGGTGTCGATTGTTATAATCGTACCGGGAATTTTCGACTCCCGTTGACGTCTCTCCTAGCGACTACGTCTCCCCGCGATTGGTCGAAGAAACACAGAGCCTCATCCACAACCGGGACCATCAAACTACTCTACTTCGAGCTCAACGCTAGAACAAATAAAAAAGAAAAACGAAACATTACGAGGCAAAATAGGAAAACACAGTCCCACCATACCACCAAAACAATCAACACTGCAGGGGCGACAGACCCCATCGTACAACCCAGGAGGCCCAGCGCCACCAGCATCGCCAAGGGGGGACCGAGCACCGGACGGACGCCCCACCAGATACACCGCAGAGGGGCGAACGAACGCCCCATCCACTACAAGGGATAACAAACCGCCGCCTATCAACATAACGCTACAAGACCCAAAGGACACGGTAACGCTCATAGAGAAAGTAGCGGGCATCAATCAGTTCCATATTAAAAGAATACACTCAGGTAAATATGCACTCTACCTCCGAAACCTACCCGATTTCCACAAAGAAAACAAATACTCCTCTCAGCTAACACAACCTTTTACACGTACACACCCAAAACAGAGAAACATACATACTTGTTAAAAGGTTTAGACAATAGTTACACCGCAACAGAAATACTCACAGACCTACAAGCCTTGCAAATAGACGACGTAAAATTCACAAAAGTCACACGATTCACGACAAAAAGATCAAGGGAGAACAATATATTGCTCCCAATTTACATAATACAAGTATCCCCCGACAGTAATATAAGTAACTTGTTAAAAGTTAACCAGTCGAGTTCAAACTTTCCGACTGTCCCCCGACTAGTATAAATAAACAAACGAAATGACGACCGAGAGAGTTCAGCGATCGCAACATAAGCATACAGACGCATCATACGTGTATACGGAGTTTGTTGACACGCGCGTATTTATTTCGTAAGACTTATTATACCTGGACTTGTGCTTTGTGTCGAATTAATAACTGTAATAAATTGCTTGGTGGGCTCTCAATGCAAAGCAACGAGTAGCCGCCTGCCTTGAAAAAGCATTCGATATAGTAAGAATTTTAGGCCTTATATACAAAATATGTACTTCTTTGGGCAATAAACGTTATAATTAAAATTAAAAAAGCACTCGTTTTCGTCTGATCACGAAAGTTAAGCAACGCTAGGCACGGATGGTACTTAGATGGTTGACCGCTTGGGAACTCCGTGTTGTATTGATTTTTTTATTTTTCCAATTTTTTTTTTTGTTTGCTTTTCTTAATAATCTATCTTTAATAATGTATAATATAAGCATCGAAAAAAAGAAATGTTTTAGTACTACGTGACTATTACCATACATTATATCATTCTCACTTTTACATACATCTATTTTTTTAATATTCTTTTTTCCTGAATTTTTTTTTTTTAAGATGTTTATTAAACCTAAGATACAATTTTAAATACATGTTGGTATTCACAATAAACGGTGAATTTATGTAATGATATCTTAGGCAAAGGTGCCGATATGCAACGGTACGACGTAGCCATGCTATAATATGTGTCGGCGCTTTACATTTTTCGTGTTTAATATAATTTTTTGGTTTAAGCTGCTGGAGGAGCGGAGCTTCTATGTGATTTTGTTTTTATTTGTTTTTACTGTCCTGAAAACTGGGTCGCAAGACAGGACGCTTCGGTAGTATATTTTTGGGCGCTGTGAAATTTTGTGGAGGGGTGGGATGAGGGGGAGGGGGAGGGGGATGTTAAATAGGTTTCTTTTAAAAGAAAGAGAATTACAATAATTACAATGTTTGCACCTGTGTTGTACGGGGGCAGAATTGAGTTTTATAGGTTTAATGGATTTTCTCTCTTATTTTATTATGGATTCAGTATCCACCAATACTTTTTTGTATTTTTTCTATGTTTGTCTTTAGTGTCTTTCAGAGGGAGGGCCATGTTGTATCTCCATCTAGCGTCTGCGGTCTGTCTGTTTATGTTTTCTTCGTAAAGTATAGTTTTGATCCCTATTTTTCTTTTTATGTGATAAATTATTGGAATATTATTTTGGTCCTGGAGGTAGTTTTTTTCTTCAAGGTATAGGAAAGCTTCTGGCGGGATGTAGCCTGTTGTCAGAGTGCTTTTTTAATATGCGTCATTTGGAAATAAGCAACTGAAGATTAAACTATTTTCTTTTATCTTTGCCGCTTGCGCGAAGTGGTTTCTTATTAGCTTTAGGATGTGACAGTCTATGCGGTGAATGTTGACTAGGTCGTATATTATTTTGTTTTTTACATATCTTTTGAATCCGCTATATTCGGATCTGTAAGTACTCAAGCAAGCCCTGATGAATTTTCTTTCGAAGATGCGAATTTTTTCCATTTGGGAGGCTGATATGTTGTACCAGATTGGGTAGCCGTAGGTTATGATCGATCTGATTAGTGCTTGATAGCATAGAATTTTTACTTTGCTGTCGAGATGTTTGGAGTGGAATAGTTTTCTTATTTTCCAGAATGCTTTATTGGCCTTAGTAAGTTGCATTTCGGTGTGCTGCTTGTAGTTTAATTTATAGTCTATGTTTACTCCTAGGTATTTTACGCAATGTTTGTGTGGTATGAGAGCCCCTTTGTCTGTTTTTTCTCTTAGTTGAAAATTTTTGCAGTATTCTCTTTCTGTTGGGCCGATTTCACTTGACTTGGGTCTAAACAGTATGGTTTCGCATTTGCTTATGTTGATTTTTAGTTTCCATGCGTGGTAATAGTCGTTTATTTTCTCAAAAAGTTCTTGGAGTTCCGTTTTTATTGTTTTGGTTTTGCGGCCTGTTACGTAGATGATTAGGTCGTCTGCGAAGGCTATGGGGCGTTTATGGGTGGATGTATTGAGATCAAAGAGATTTAGTAAGTCACTGTTGTAAATACTGAAAAGTAACGGGGAATTTACTGTACCTTGTTGTAGACCGTTTTTTTATGGAGAATTCTTTGCTTGATGAGTGTGAACCTTCAGTCATTACGAATGTTCTGCTTGTGATCATGTCCCAGACTATTTTAATCAGGTGTTTAGGAAATTTTTTTTTGATCAATTTGTATATGAGACCTGGGATCCAGACTGTGTCGAAGGCTTTTTCGAGGTCTATTAAGCAGGCGGCTACTCGTTCTTTTGCGTTTAGAGCCCAGCAGATGTCCGACGTGAGTTTGTTTATTGCGTGAATTGTGGAGTGTTTGTGTCGGAAGCCGAATTGATTCTCTGGGATTATGTTATTTTTTGTGCAGAAGGAGGTTAGGGGGTTGTTTATGATTATTTCGAATACTTTGCTTATGTTGGGGAGGAGACTTATGGGTCGTAGGTTTGCGGGCGATGAGCCGTCTTTATCCTTTTTTGTTATAGCTATCAGTTTGGCTTTTTTCCATTTTCTGGGGAAGTATGTGTTGTTTAGAGCATTGTTGAAGAGTACTGTGTAGTACCATTTTATTTTGTTCGGTAGGCGCTTGAGTAAGATGTTTGGGATGCCGTCGAAGCCGGAGGATTTTTTGTTGTTTAGTTTGGAGAGGATTGTGTTTAGTTGATTGTAATTTGTGAAGTAGTTTATTTCTGGATCTGGTTGTTTGGGGTTGTCTGCGGTGTTTTCGTTTGAGAATGTGCAGACTGTTTTGTTTAGCGTGTTATCTAGTTCCATTTCATTTTTGAGTTTGTTTGTTTCGGCGATGATAATTCTGTTTAGTTGTTCTCGGCCCATGTGTTCGTTTTGCGTATGTATTTTGGAAAAGTGGGTGCCGATAATGTCTAGTTTTTCTGTTGTTTTAGATATTATGAAGTTACCCTCGGTGTCTTTGATGGTGTTGTGTATCGTTATACCTGCTTCTTGGATGAGGGAGGCATTTTCTGGGGGCAATTTGAGAGGTGGGATGGGGTTTTGTTCTTTTGCTCTAAAGATTTGATTTATTTGTGGGAACATGTTTGCTGAGTCGTTTTTGGAGATGTTTTTTATTTTGTTTGTCCAGTAATGGTTTATAGAAATTGCGAATTCTTGTTTCAGTTGCGCTTTTATTCTGTATAGTAGGTACTTTAGGAATTCTAATTCTTCTCTTTTGTCGTAAGAATAGTTAAATTTTATATTGTTTATTTTGGAGAGTATGTAGCTTTTATCTCGGTGTAGATCTTTTATTTTATTGTTGATATAGGGCTCGCATGAATTTTTTTGTTTTATGATTGGCACGGATTTTTGGAGAGCGATTTGTGTATGTTCTTCTATTTCGTCTATGAATGAGTCGATTTGTCTATTTGTTAGGTTGACGTTGTTGTCGATCTTTAGGTCGCAGTTTTGTTCGAGTGTGTTTTGGAACTTTTTCCAGTCTGTCTTTTTGTAGTTGTACCTGGGTGTCTCGGTCTGAGTTTCGAGTGTTAGGAAGTCAGATGTATTTTTGTTTATGTGAAATACTAGGGCGTTATGGTCACTGTCATAGGCTAAGGTATTGAGAGTGTTATTTGGACGTAGGTTTTGGAATTTTAGTCGCGCATCTGCTAGGCATATGTCCAGGTATGAGCCTCCTTTTGGGTAAGAGGGTAGCTCGGAGCTGTATAAGTTTGTTTTGTAGTGGATGCTTTTATTGTCTAGCCAGTTTCTAATGAAGTTGCCTCTCGTGTTGTTTATTTCGTTTTTCCAGCTTGTATGCTTTGCCTTAAGGTCTCCTGCTATTATATAGTAGTTTTCCGGTTTGTTGAGCTGTAAGAGTTCGAAAAGATTATTGAATTCGTAGTTAAAGTCTTTCTGGTTTTCGTAGGTTGCGTAGGCTGCAGTGATGAATAAATTTTCCTTATTGCTTATTTTTATTTTTATGATCATTGTTTCTCAATATTGTTATCAATAAGAATTGTTTTGTATTTTATAGGGTTTTTTATGAGGATCGCTGTTCCTCCTCCTTGACTGGCGTTCGGTCTGTCGTGTCTTATCATGGAGTAGTTTTTGAAGTGTACATTGTGTCTTTTGTTTAGTTTTGTTTCTGAGATGAGTACCATATCGGGGGCTTCTTTATTTATTAGGGTTAGCATACTGTATCTTTTTTGGTTTGAAATTAAAGAGTTAGCATTTATTGTAATTATTTTCAGATGCTTTAGGTTAAATTTACGTGTTTTTTGCTGTAATTGTTGGTTTAGTGGATTTTGGTTATTCGTCATCTGTACTATTGAAAGTGCTGAAGATGACGTCGAACCTTTCTTCGTGCGTTGATAGTGTATTTTTTATTTCATTTAATTGCATTTGTTGTTCTTTTAACGCTTGGAGAATAGCTTTTTTAAAGTCTTCGATAACGTTT
Organism: Bombus bifarius; assembly: GCF_011952205.1. Classification (NCBI taxonomy): domain Eukaryota; kingdom Metazoa; phylum Arthropoda; class Insecta; order Hymenoptera; family Apidae; genus Bombus; species Bombus bifarius. Next base: position 7,315 of record NW_022884573.1, on the reverse strand, counting down.
ATAATGTTTAGATGGGGGGAGTTATCGATTGTAATTGAGCTTTGGCTTGAGCGCGGATCTAAGTTTGTTAATTGTGATGTGTTTTCGATTATTTGATTTAATTTTGTTTGTTGTTTCACTACGTCAGAGAACTTTAGTTCTGGGACGTATTTACGGCGTATTTGGGCAATTCGTTTTATCTTTGTTTCTTTGTCTTTCTTGATTTTATCGGCTAGCTTTTTACGAAGCTCTACGAGTTTGGGGCAACTTTTGTATGACGCGGGGTGTCCGTAGTTTTTGCAGTTAACGCAGAATATTTTGTCTTTGGTTACTGTGTTTTCTCTTTTTATTTTGCAGTCGCCTGGACCATGGGGCTCAGTGCATTTAACACAGCGGTAGTTTAGGTTACAGTTTTGTGCTGTGAGACCTAATCGCTGGCATTTGTGGCATTGAGTTATGTCATCATTTTTTAAAATTATTTTTTCCCATTTTATTCTGAAGTAGTTAAAATGGTTAACTTTTAACAAGTTACTTATATCACTGTCGGGGGATACTTGTATTATGTAAATTGGGAGCAATATATTGTTCTCCCTTGATCTTTTTGTCGTGAATCGTGTGACTTTTGTGAATTTTACGTCGTCTATTTGCAAGGCTTGTAGGTCTGTGAGTATTTCTGTTTCGGTGTAACTATTGTCTAAACCTTTTAACAAGTATGTATGGTGTTTCTCTGTTTTGGGTGTGTACGTGTAAAAGGTTGTGTTAGCTGAGAGGAGTATTTGTTTTGCTTTGTGGAAATCGGGTAGGTTTCGGAGGTAGAGTGCATGTTTACCTGAGTGTATTCTTTTAATATGGAACTGATTGATGCCCGCTACTTTCTCTATGAGCGTTACCGTGTCCTTTGGGTCTTGTAGCGTTATGTTGATAGGCGGCGGTTTGTTATCCCTTGTAGTGGATGGGGCGTTCGTACGCCCCTCTGCGGTGTATCTGGTGGGGCGTCCGTTCGGTGCTCGGTCCCCCCTTGGCGATGCTGGTGGCGCTGGGCCTCCTGGGTTGTACGATGGGGTCTGTCGCCCCTGCAGTGTTGATTGTTTTGGTGGTATGGTGGGACTGTGTTTTCCTATTTTGCCTCGTAATGTTTCGTTTTTCTTTTTTATTTGTTCTAGCGTTGAGCTCGAAGTAGAGTAGTTTGATGGTCCCGGTTGTGGATGAGGCTCTGGTTCAGATTGTAGTATACTGAATCTGTTTTTTGTTATGATTGCTGGAGGCGAGGTTGCTCTTACGGGCTTCATGTTTTTCATTTCTTTAGCCTTTTCTTCTTGGCTGGAGTGATAATCTACAACTGTGTTTCCTAGGATGTTTACTAGTCTTTTCGTCCTGGCAACCAGGTTTGGTTGTGGGTTGAGTTTCCGCGTCTTTTGAGCGGAAAGTCTTAAATTATTCTTGATTTTGTTGGCTGTTTTTTGTGTGATTATTTTTCTCTTGATGGCTTTTTTTATCGGGTCCACGGTGGGTTCCGTTTCGTTGCTTTTGGCTTCATTATCGGTAACTTCTATCTTTTTATACAATTTTATTTTGTCTTATTTTATTTTATTTTATTTTTATTCTTATTTGTATTTATAGAGATGATGTCAATGCAATATTTTTCACTTTTTGTCACTTATTCCTTCTACTTTAATGAATGTTTGTCTACTTTGACGCGCGTACTGAGAGGTCCGTCCTGCTCGGAGGTCTACAGTCAACTGACCACTTCTTTTTTCCTGAATATTAAGAGCAAGTAACAAAATTACTCACTTCAGCCAACTCTCATACCACGTTGAGTGCACTCGTTCTCGTCCGATCACGAAAGTTAAGCAACGTAGGGCACGGATAGTACTTAGATGGGTGACCGCTTGGGAACTCCGTGTGGTGTTGGCTTTTTTTAATTTTTTCCAATTCTTCCTACTTTTCTTAATAATTTATGGTCATGTACATCGTGTTAAAAATATACTTTTAGTATTACAGCGTATGTCAATGTCGTGGTTATTCGTTATACATTCAAGTACGCTTGTTTGAAAGTCAATAGACTATTGCTGAATCACGTACTACTTATAAATTGTTGTCTAGCACGTAAGTGTAATTTCATGTACATTATACACTAGTACTGTGCGCTATAATTCATGAACTGCACAATAGATTTAACGCACCAATTATCTATGCATCTATTACACTGATTCCTGCAGTAGTTTTTACTTTCCACACTCTATGGCCGCCGTTTGCACAAAACGGCTATTTATATTTATTCCAATTTTTATTCCACGGATGACGATGTAATAAATTTGTTAACATATAGCAAACTCGATACCGAATATTCATTACATACGTCTAATCCATTATGTCATTCGTGGTTTAAGTGAATATTTACTTTCACGTTAAAAAGACAAAGAAGGTGAAACCATACTAATTGCTGTACGTTCTGGTCGTTGTAAAAGATTTTGGATGGAAGAAACATAAACAGCTTGGTTTTCTTTTCCTAATCAAATCCAGTCTCTTTCTATGATAACGCAACGGATATCATAGAAAACAACGGATATAACATAGTTGATTAAATAAACCAGTAACACCATAAATTAATTATGCGCATAAAGTTCATATTACTTGTCTACCAACCAACCAACCAACCAACCAACCAACCAACCAAACAGCACAAGTTATGTGATATAAATAACCTGATGAGATAATCTTTCAAGCACGAGTCCAAAATCTACAATGGCACAACTTTTCTTCGAAACAGAGACGTCCAGCTGTTTTTTCTACAACCCGTTTTCACTATGAATTCAATGGAACACCGTTTGGCCTAAAAGGTGTAGCCACCTGAGTAAAATTTCATACATTTAGGTGGACGTATGCACATCGTTCATCTTCACGAACATTTATACGTAAAGTCACATACACGTATTGTCTTCATAGTTGTTCGAAAATCGTGTCTCCTTGGCGATGAATTACAGTAGAGTTTTGTACAGTAGTGAATTACTTAGAGAAGACAGCGCAAGCGAAACAGGAAAAGGTGTGAGAGTCGGCTTAATAAGATACATATCGGTCAAACAATGTCGGCCTTTTTCATCCAACGCTTGCATAAAATGCTAACAGTTATTCTTTTCGTAAAACAATATCAATTATTTATTAGCATACTATTTTTATAATCAATTCGTTATATTTTCTGTATGATTGATCGCAATTAATCGGTCGTCATTCCCGTTACTGGGGGGAAATCAACCTACAGGGCCCTAGCGTTCCCTTTAACACGCCACTAAGTTCGACGGTTGAGTAGTGTAAAATGATCCGAATTCAATCGTCCATGAAAGAATACTAATTATCCATCAGTCAATGGTTAAACCTTATGTTTAATTTTTTTTAATTAAATTTTTACTGACTTTTTTGTGAGATTTTTCTGATTAAAATGAGGCCAAACACGATATAATTTATATCACATTTATATGTATATGTCGGAGATAAAAGGACACCGAAGCCTTCCCTTTGGAATTTGGGAAAACCCCTTAACACATTAATCTAGATTCTACTATAGCCGCAATTAAGCAATTGTCGTTATTCAATCCGATTGTATTTGTTCGAGATTTGTGATAATGAATTTGGGCTCGAGGCGACAATCAGTCGCCGAATGTAGCCGCGGTCAAGGGATGAACGCTTTCTCTAACAGAGGTATAGAGAAATTCTATAGCTCTCCTTAAAAGAAATAATTGTAGCGGCACTCGACAGTAAACATTCCAACGGTCTCTGTCCCGTGGCTCGCCACACGCAGACCCTATTCTCCGGCTAAGATGATTACCAGATGTCGATGCATCTCCACAGTACATGTTCAGCAAGCTTGAGAACCCGTTATAAATTTTAAGATTCAGTTTACTAAAGTCCTTCAAACAGACAAACAGTTTTTGTCCCAACTACGTGAAGATAGGGGAAATGTATTTTTTTCACGAACGACGCTTCCCACTAGCAACTTTCCCTCAAGGGCGGCTAGCATCCTTTTCTCGATACCAACATGGAAATTGACCAATTGACAGCAACGTCAATTTCCCTCACTTTCCGAACAAGGGCTTTTCTCGACGAATCCGATGACCTCGTGTCCTTAGACACACCCCATCACAGTTTTCCTCTGCAGCATCACCCTGACGGAAAGTCATTCTCTCTCGTGATGTCTCAGTAGCGAGTTACATAGTGTCTTTACGCTTGGTGAATATTCTACGTTTTAACAAAAAGTTAGTTTAGTAATACTTGTACCGTAGACAAGCAAGTTGAGTACAACTTGGACTTTGGAAGGAAGCGCATTTTGTTATTCCGCTGACCGCGGATTCGTTATTGAACGTAGGATTATTGTCATTAGCATCTCGAGTATCTAATTACTACGGCTACTTGTCAAATTCTGTAATAATCATATTTGTACTAGTAAATATCTTCTCTGTTACATAACAACAATGGCTAATACAAATGAAGATTCGTTACACGCACCTAACCCTAATCATAATGTGAACCCGAAATATATATGCCAGAAATAATATATATGTCGGAGATGAAAGGAAAGCCGAAGCCTTTCCTTGGAAATTTTGGGAATATCCTCTAGTACTTTAGTCTAGATTTTATTATAGCTGTAATTGTTTAAAATTTGTGATAGCGAGATTGGGTTCGAGGTGACAATTGGTCGCCGAACGTAGCCACGCTCACGAGATAAGCGTTTTGCCTAACGGAGGTCTGGAGTAGTTGTATGGGTTTTCCGAGAAGTGAGATTGTGGCGGCATGCGGCCTCGAGAGCGGGCGCTACGAAACTAAAGGAAGGATTAACAAGGCGAGGGCAACTAATAAATCCAATCAGTATAAAAAAAAATAATAAATGAAACCAGCTAACGGATTGAACGAGTTACGAACCAAACAAATAAACCGGGAAATAAGAATAACTACAAAAGGGGAAATAATTGAAACACCAGATATGCATGTATATATAAATATATTTTAATCAATCAACTTGGAGAGTTACATATAAATATAAACATATATGCTAGACATGTAATGAACTAGTAAATACTAGAGTTAATGCTTATAATACTATGCAACAAATACAATATTATCAATTTATGAAATATAAGTATATACGAAGTTAAGACTTAATAATCAAACGAATACATAAAACATACAATATTGTATTATTAAAGAAATAAAAGTTACATTGTCAGAAACATATATATATGTGTGCGCATTCTATTAAACAGATACATACTTGAAACTAGCCTACGTTCCGGTAAAGAATTATAAAATAAGAACTACGTTACGAAACATGCATGTCTGTATATATACATATATAAATTATATTAATGTATGCTCTTTCTACATTATTGATTCAAATCAACAATCTAAGATACATACTTAAAACTAGCCTACGTTCCGGTAAAGAGTTATAAAATAAGAACTACGCTACGAAACATGCATGTCTCTATACAAACATATAGAAATCTATATTCTAAACTACTACTAATCTATGTGCATTCTACAATCTAAGATACATATTTAAAACTAGCCTACATGCCGGTAAAACATTATAAAATAAGAATTTGATTATGAAACATGCATGTCTCTATATAAACATATAAATAATCTATTTTTCTAAACTACTACTAATCTATGTGCATTCTACAATCTAAGATACATACTTAAAACTAGCCTACATACCGGTAAAACATTATAAAATAAGAATTTGATTATGAAACATGCATGTCTCTATATAAACATATAAATAATCTATTTTTCTAAACTAAAACTACTATTAATAATCTACAAAAGAAATAGAACACACAACGCAACACTTGGGACTAAGCGACAACCTGTCGATAGCCCAAACGCTCAAAATAATTAACACCGCAACGATTCGAGGAATTGCATACAGAAATTCTATCATCAAACACAATTATGTAAACACACATTAAACGCACAATAATCTAGAAACAAAACCTTCAATACTATGTTGTCACAATACAAGATATATATGTATATATGAAATCAAATGATTGACACATAACCTCAAATACACAACACTATATCACTAAAGAATCTGAATGAAAATCACTTTGCCAGAAATATATACATATATACGTGTGCGTGTGCGTGTGCGTGTTCTATCTTATTAAAAGAAATTAATATAAAACAAATAATTAACATTTCATTTCGTATGAACACTATACGGGCAAGAGAAATAGGCATATAAATACGTATATACATATATATATATGTACGTGTGAGTGCATATGTTTTGTATTATCGAATGCTCTATAAAATAAACTACTCGAAACAATAAATAACGCGATCAAAGAATTACAAAACATTAGCTATACTGAAGTAACACACAACATAAACATATATATATACGTATATTCACACGAGATATACTACTGTCATTTTAAAATAATGTTAAGAAATAAATGTTCTGATTGCGGTAGAATAAGGAAAAACGAGCGACAGACGAAAATTTACTTCGATATCAAACAAAACTAAAAACCCGCCACTAAAACTTTACTGATGACATTTATGAGCAGCCATGTTGGATTTATACGCGTCATGGCGACAGGAATATTAGGGATTAATGGAAGTCAGGCGCGAGAAACAAATCATGAAAACACATTGTTAACACTTTTCTTTAATAAATTTTGTGCGCAACTACAAATGTATAAAAAAAATATATATATATATAAAAGGGGGGCAATATAAAAATAAAAAAATAATATATATAATAAATAATAACAAACGTAAATAACCTAACACTATCAGATTTAAAATATATATATATATATTGAACACAAAACAAAATATATCAAAAATTAATAACAATAAGGAACATCAAACAGCGAACCAACGAAATTGAAGCAGCTACACTAAATCAAAATCGAAACAAGGAGCTCCGGGATAAAGTTCGCTGAACTCACGCATACACCAATAGCGCACAACAGGGGAAATTCCCTTTCTCCCAGAAGCATGGTGACGAAGATGCGCCTCCAAAACCTCTTCGGGAATTTCATTCGCAAAACGAACTTTCACGCAACGATCAGTATCAACGATTTCAACCAGAGGGGGTTCCCCTCACAGGACTGATAGAAAACTAAGTTGAAATATGGAACTTACATTTTGTCACGTACGATTCCGAGAAGCCCAAAACTGCAACATCCCGATTCCCACGGAAGCGTACCCCCAGCGGACCACCACCCCGTGGGGGATGGCATTATAAATAAGCATAGCAACATAGCGCAGCGTTCATTAGTTTGTTCATAAATCTTGCGATCGTTTGTTATTACGGCTCATCATT